>NW_027226216.1:0-21187 GCF_022539635.2 Chironomus tepperi
TTTTTCTTTTCATGCTCTGCTAATAAATGTTGAGAGGAGGCTAATATATAATAATTATAATTCTTAAATAACAACATATACACCAAAAAATAAAGAAAGAATAGGGAACTTAAAACTTGTTCTTTTTGTCGCCTTTTTGCCGGCAAATTTCATTTAGCAAACTGAGAAATTATTATTGGCCCAATTTATTGTCTCTCTTCATTTCATGGTTTTGTGTACGGCTTGTTTCACACAATTTATTCATGAAGACAAGACATACAAAAAGGCAACAATGGCAAAAGGCTTGTTCGTTCCTCTTTCTGTGTTTCATAATACAATCTTTCCCTCTACATACTGCCTGTGTGAATCTTGACTTGCCTTTTTACTGCTGCTGCTACTCCTTTCTCGAGAATATTTCGAGCATATAAAATTAATATTCATATGGATGGAAATAAAGCGAGTAGTAGTTTGTAGTTTTTATGGAATGAATAACATGCAGAGAGTGAAGGAATGATGAAGATAACTTCTTTTGGCCATAATAAGAAGTGCTCCTCAAAAAATTATTTATCGTACCATAATGCCGGGTGTTGATGAAAACTCGAACTCTACTCTCTGTCCCTATCTGCTGTACGCATGTAGTTGTGTGTTGTCACATTCAATTTAACATCTTCATAACACATCATGTCAAGATCATCATCATCAAGTTTATTCAGTCTTGCCTTAAGCCTTTTATGCTACTATGTGTCTCTTTTCTATATCTAGTTCTGTTAGTAAGTTAATTTTGTTTAAGGAAACCACATGGAACAATTAAAAAAGTTTTCATTGAATCTAACTAAAAATCTGGTAATGTTCTTTTGGAAGCAACATAATAAACTTTTCATTGTCACCCTGTGTTTTTGTGGGTGAACAGAACAAGGGTTTTTACAATTGTTATTTCGGTACATGCTACATACCCAACATCTCAACCTCTTCTTTTTTACTCTTTTTCAAAAACATTGAGAAATTTTTTTTTTTTCCAGGAGATAAAAGGATTTAATTTTAGAGACTAGAGTTTTGTGGTGATAAAGTTGGAAGCTTTTGAGAACATGAGTGCAAACTCAAACTCAAATTTTTTGACAGACAGGATAGTTTGTAATTATTAATTGTGATGAAAAATTGTTTTAGGGATGTATTTGGATGTATTGGATTGTTTTTTGGTCAAAATGCCGCTATTAAATTTTGAGGTTAGGTATAAAAATTTTTTGTGTCTGGGAGTTGAATGTCCTGTTTTTGATGTTTGCTATCTTAAATAGTTCAACTTCATTTAAATTTAGTCAAAATTATAAAAAAAAATTATTCTAACCTTAAAATTTACCTTAAATTTAAAAAATTTCCACTTTATTTTGTCTAGCCGAATAATATTGAATTTAACCTTAAAAATATCCAGTAACCTCAAAATTCATCACTTTAACCTAAAAACTTGCTCATTAATTGATCTAAAAGAAGTCATCAAGAATTCACATTAAATCCACTGTTTAGTCTTTCACTATTTTCACTGTCTAGTCTTCAGATGACCCAGTGAACTCAGAAGTATTAAATTCTAACCTCAAAAATATTCAGGATAACCTCAAAAAAAATTCTCGTTTAGATTAATTTTGCTCAATTCTAAAAGAATTCATCACTGTCTAATCTAGAATAGCTTCAAATGACCCAATGAACTCAAAACATACACAATCTAACCTCAAAATTTCCCGAAAATTCCCCAAAAATCATCTCAAGGAATCAAATTATCTGCCTAGAATGTTAACATCGAATCGTTCTATGAGAAAAAAAATGAATCTTGCCCGACCACATCTCGGAAAATGTTCAACCTTCTTCATTTTTCAAAAAGTAGTTAGTAGGAGTAATAAAAAGAATATATATATATTTTGATAACATAACCAAACAAAACCATAACAACAGAAATAAAGAAAATAATAATGGAAGAAACATAACAAATAATTGTAAAACTACTATTAACTTTAACTTTATTATAAAATCATTTTTTTGTGTATTTGAGCTTGAGAATGGAAGTGAATATATTAAAGAAAACGAGGAAAAATTTGTTTCGCTTGAAAAGTAATGTGGTTTTCTATATATATGTAGATATTGTACATGCTGTAGCCTCAAAAGCGCATTTAATTTATATATATTTTGAAGCCATTTTGGTTTTGTGTGAATTAACCGCCAAGAGTCCTCAAAATAAAAGAATTTCTTTAACATGAATGTTTTTATGTATACAGTCATATATAAATATACTCGTAAAACATTTGTAATGTTATACAATCGTATAGCGACAAAACAAAAATATAAACTTGAAAAAAAAATATAATTCAGTGTACATAAATTTGAACAGCAATTTTTGCGCTATCAGAAAATAAGCCAAAAACACCATGTACTATGTAGTGTACGACAACAACACAATACGACATCACACTACATAGGTATCATAACAAACAAACAGCAACAACAACAAAAAAAAATAGTATAAAAAGTTAATAATAAAACTATATTGCCATAGCATAATTTCACTACAACGCACGATGCCTGATAAAAAGCTAATTTACCATTTCGCTTATCACAATAATATTGCTGGTTTGCTGCTATATATTACTTTTTTTTTGTAGCATGAGGAAATTTTCTACCCCAAAAAAAAAATAAAATGGTGAAAATTTTCCATGGAAATATGCGCGATTTTTCGTGAGCTTTTACAAATGACATTTCGTCAAAAATGTTGGGCATATAAATTTCAAATTTTTCGCTTTAACCACTATTGTTATGTATTTTTCATGAAATTAATTACGAAAATTCAAAAAATATGTATATTCAAAGTCTATATACATAGATTGTGATGACGATGAAAATTAATTTGTGATTTTTGTATTGAAAATGAAAAGTGACAGAACACGAGTGATTATATGGTATGTTTGTTGTACTTGCTATCGGTCTCGAAGCATAATTTTGCCAATTAAATTTTATTTTTGTTGTCAATTTTGAAAACATGCTTTTGCTATTGCTTCATACATTTTATATCATATATACATGTATCGATTGATTATCGATTTGCCTTCCTTTTTTATGCCTGCCAACTCTCTCTCGTACACACCAAAATTTTTCATTCACAGCCATAAGTCATTCACATTATTTTTGATTGAATAAAAAAAAAGAATTCTTTTCTTTCATTTATTTCGTCTGCTTTCATGTCGGTATGTGAGTTGTTGCTAAATTTATAGTGTGCTTTATGAAGTACTTCTCGAGCGACAAACTTGACACGTTAATCAATTTCTAAAAAAATTTTCTTGTTATTGTTGTTGTTGTGACGGTTCTTTTTGGCTTTAATATGGAGTTTGTGGGGTGGTGAGTTGGCGCTAACATTTTTAAAATGATTTAGAAAATTGATTTTTTGTGGTTTTTGAAATGATTTTGAAGAATTTCAATGTTAACGGAAGTTTGCAATTTGAAATTTGAGGGAATTTTGATATTTGAACTTTTGAAGTTCAAAATTTTTGAGATTCTGAAATTTTAAAGTTCAAAAATTTTTAGATTGAAAATTTTAACATTCAAAATTTAAATTCTGAATTTTAAATTTTTAGAAGTTCTAAAGCTTTAAAGTTCAAAATTTTAAAATTCAGAATTTTAAAGTTCAAAATTTTAAAATTTCAGAATTCTAAAGTTCAAAATTTTTTAAGATTCAGAAATATTAAAGTTCAAAAATTTTAAAATTTCAGAATTTAAAAGTTCAAAACTTTTTAAGAATCAGAAATTTTAAAGTTCAAAATCTTTAAGATGAAGAATTTTAAAGTTCAAAATCTTTAAGATGCAGAATTTTAAAGTTCAAAGTTTTTGAATTTCATAATTTTTAAAGTTCAAAATCTTCATGCTTTTGCAAAATTCAAATTGAGTTTCTAACGTATTTTTGTGATTCAAATTTGAACCTTTATTTGATTCTTTTTGAATCTTTTTGATCATTTTTGAACTTTTTTGAACTCAAAATAAGAAATTTCTCAATACTAATCAGAATCAACCTTCAAATAAAATCTCTCAACTTGCCAAACCTCACCAACTTTTCCAAGTCATCAAAAATATTCTATTCTACAATTTTACCGTCGCTAAAAAATTGTATCAAACAGCGAGAGAAGTAAAGGCAAAAAGACCGCAATAAATTTTTCTTTATTTCATTTTCATTCTTTTCTATAATAACATTTCGGTTGCTAATGAAACATAGAAATGGCGTAGAAAATGAAATAAATTCAGTGTTTATTGCAAAAACGACATAATCAGTAAAATTCTCAAATAATAATAAAAACAAGTCGAATTATATTTTAACTGATAAATTGGGATGAAAGCAACGAAAAAAAAAGAATTGAAATCAAAATGGTGGCGTCATTTTTCCATAAATTAACCGTCATCTCCGACAACCAGCATGAATTTAATCGTTAAATCGAAGCTTCTGGTTGATGCTTTTACACTTAAAAACCAGTCCCTCCATTTCTCTTTCTACACTGTTTCATCTTCCAGCGTCATAATCGTGGCTTTCAATTAATTAAATGCATTTAACAATTAATTATCATGGCGTGTTGAAATGTTATAAACCAAAAAATTGTATATAGCCTATGTGTATATAGACGAGCTCAAAAAAAGAATCGACCATCATTGAAAAGGCGATGAAGGAAAAGCAAATATAATGAAAAAAGTGTGTACGTACGAGCGTATGTACGGTTGAAATACGGAAAACGACTATGAAAGTTTCTTTTCGACCGAAAAAAAAAAGTGGTGCTATATCTTTAACACCTAATTATAGGCAGTCAGTCTTTTCCTCCTTATTTTTTTCATCGTTAAACTACATCATTATGGTATATAGTAACGTGTGTGTATATTCATGGTATAGAATGTGGGGCAGTTCTTACAATCAAGAAATATTTCATAAGCTATTCCATCTTTATCAGATAAAAATGTGGATAGAAGTAAATTCCGCATACATTAGGATTGTGCTCATCGCTAAATGCATAAGAATGAGTTTTGTGGTTGATTTTGGGTGGTCAATAAGGATTACTAGTTGTTTTGGCTTAGAATTTGATAAATACTATGTTTTACTAGCTCTAAGTTGTCATAAATTGCTTTTGCTATCATTTACATGCTTACTAACAACTTATTTTGGTAATTGAATGCTTAATTTAAGAGAAATTTGAGAAAAACTTTTCGAAGTGAAGTGCATTCAGTGAAAAAAATTCAAAATTTTGAACTTTATAGATTTTTGAACTTTTTGATTTTTCAAACTCAAAGAGACCGTTAACAACCTCAAAATTGTAACTCAATCTTCCTGACCACAAAAAACTGCGCTTCGATGTTCCATCTCACGGACATTCTCGTATCACATTATAGCAAGGAGAAACAAAACAAAAAAGAATTATGGATATACTAAGGCCAATAAATAAATATATGCAAATATATCATAAATGCAGTTTAGCTCGAGCAAAATAATAATAATTTGACGTGGGTGTAGCGAGCAATTTTATTTCTTTTGATGAAGAGAGAAGAACAGCAACAAAAAAAAATATTTTTCGTGTTGTTCCTCTTTAAAATGTTATTTTTTATATTTTATTTCGGCGGTATCCGCTTGAATTAAAATGAAATTTTGTTGAGAAGCAAGAATATAACTTGAAAGTAATGTTCCTTTATTTTTACATACATTTATACATTTCATGCTTGTTTTCCTTTCATTGATTTTTTTTTGTCTTCTTCTTCTTCGTTCCTTTCCTTGCTTCTTCATTTTTATTATCGGACATTACGTGAGAGATGGGGGATACAATGAGTAGCAAAGGATGGTTTTCAGTAATTAATTCATTTGAATAAAGCTGCATCAGCAACATTACTCTTGTCGTCTTTTCTACTTTACTGTGATTTTTTCTGCTTCTTTTGTTATTATGTATGACTCCCGATACTTTGTTCGTACGCGAATGGGTGGAGCATTCAACAAGACATTCAAGTGCACTTTCTCAGGCAACCGCAACCTGACGACAGCAGCAACAGAATGAAAAGAATGAAATAAAAATCAATAATTTGAAGCGTCTTGTGGGAGTCATAAATTTCGGTTCTTGTTGATGATGTTTTAGGAGCTTATTGATTTTTTATAGTGTTTTTCTGAATCGCTTGTCGACAACTTGTCGAAGCATGATTTTTTTATGAAATCAAGTAATTCGTATGCCACATGCACGACAAAATCAATTCCTTGTCGGCTCCGATTTTTATATCTTTTTTTGGTACATTTTCATGATCTTGAGATGCACGACGACAACGACATACAAAAAAAAAAGAAATTTTCTTAAAGTTCACCTCATATGCTCCTTTATGATGTGACACTTTTCTTCTCATAGTACATATTAGATTCTGGGGCAACAGACTTCTCCTTTCCGTTTTGTGTAGTCTAACTTAATAACCTTATTATTTACTCTTTTCTTCTCATTCTTCTCTTACTCTGACTACTTTTGTCTGTTCTTTTTGGTGTTGTTTGAATCCCGTACAACATTAATTTATATTATGTCACTTTTGACTAATCACATTTCTTCCAATTTTAGGTATGAGAAATGTGTAGTATTAAAATATTCGACAGTGGTTTAAGTTTGTTTTCATGTTCATATTTTAACGGATTACACATTTTTGAATATTTAACGGCTTATTAAAATTTAAATTTCTTTTGTAGTCAATCAAATTTTTTGGGTAATTAATAAATTGTAGATTAACGGATTTTGAGGTTTTGAAAAAATTCTGGTTGATGGAAATGAAATTTTCGAATATTTTTTGGCAGTTGAAGGTAAAAATTTGAACAATTTTGGCAGTTGAAAATCAAAATTTGAATAGTTTTTGGAAGTTCAAAATTTGAATTTTGAATATTTTTGGCAATTGAAAACTAAAAATTTGAATTCGCCTTTAAAGTTCTAAATTCAAAATTTGAAATTTTTTTGACAGTTGATGAAGTTCAAAATCACATTTTGCTGTTTCTCATCACTCAGCTACTTAGTAACAATTTAAAGTAAACATCTGATCCAAAATTCTGTCAGATTTGAATAAATTTAAAACCTTATCTCATTAGACATTCAGCTTAACCATCAATTCATCCCCAAAAAGCAGCTCTAATTCTATTTCCTGTGATATTTTTAAAATTTACAACCCAAAAAGTTATTAACACGTCATTAAATAAATAATATCAGCACATTTGGACTCTGTAAAAATTCATACTTAACACTTTTTTAGTAAAAATAAATTTAATTGCCAACTCAGCTAATTCACCAGACCGACAAAAAAAAACAGAAAAACAGATATAATATATGAATTAACATACATTAACTGAAATCACCAACAAAATAATATTTTGTTTGAAAATTACATTTAAATAACAATGTGAAATATGAATTAATTTGCTTAAAAATGGAAATAGTAAGGAAAGAAGCTTTAAAAACATTATTATTACAAATCTCATTACATTCATTTATGTATGCACATCCTAAGAAAAACAACGAAGAAGGAACAAAAAAATAAAATTAATCTTATTGCTGCAACACAGTGCCATGCACACATCTGACAAACAGACTTTCTCATCCAATATATATAAAATTTATTCATATCTCTGTTCTGTATGTCTATTGATAAATATAAGTCAGCAAGCAAGTAGAGAAGAATGTCTACCTACATGTTCGTAATCCTTGAAGAAATCCCTTTTTACCATGGAAAATATACAATGAGAATTGACTTAAAAAGAACAAAAATGTTTCAGTTTAAAATTTATGAATGAAAAACACAACAAAAATTCTTTTGCAGAATCAGACTTTATTTTTTGTTCTGTTGTTTGTTTCTCATTACATTATTGTGTCTCATGTTTTTTTTTTTTTCTTTTTATTTGAGGCCATAGCCAGCCAGTCAGCCAGCAGTCTATATTATTTTTCGAATCTGCGGTGGTTCTTCATTGTTTTATTTTTTTTTTTCTTTTTTTTAAAGTTTATAAAACAAATGAAAAAATTTAAATTGGTTGGTGTGTTAAGAGATATTGGAAATAATAATAATATCAAGTAGTTGTGGAGGAATCAGATATTGATGACTTGGGCGCCTATTGAATTCTGTCATACAAGAAGATTATCAAGTTTTTAAAAATCAAAATTTAACGTTTTTGCAAAATTTGAATTTTTAAGCTTGAAATTCAAAATATGAAAATTAAAATTTCAACGGTTTTGCAAAATTTGAATGTTTAGTTGCGAAGTTTCAAATTTTGACCTTCAAAATTTAACGGTTTTGTAAAATTTGAATTTTTAGTTCAAAAGGTTCAAATTTTGAACATTTAAAATTAACGGTTTCAAATTTTGATTTTAAAGTTCAAATTTTGAAAATCAAATTTAACGATTTTTTAAATTTGAGTTTCTAGTCCTGAAGGTTCAAATTTTGAACTTTATCAAATTGTAAACAAAATTTTCAAAGTAACAGTGGATTTTGTGCAATTAAGACACAATTCCTTAAAATTCAGCACTAATTTACTTATCAAACTACTAAATCAACATGGCAACATTAGACAATCTGCCCAAAACCACTCCATTCCCACAAAAACTCCATAAGATCAGCTAAAACAAAGATACACACTACATCCATGCAAAGTTTGGGACGAAAAATAAAAAGAACAGAGATCGCGGGAGTGAGAGAGAATGTTAGGTGAAGAAAAATTACCCAAGTAGCGTTCATCCTCACTATTATTGAATTATATTTTTTTATATGAAAAATTTATACGTAAACATTTTGGGCGGATGTCGATTAAAATTTGCCGATAAGACACTCGTCGAGCTTTACTTAACACATTTTTATTTCTCTTAGAGATGGAATTGAAAGAACAAAAGAAATGGTTAAAAAAAAGGCACAAAATAAGAAAAAAAAAGGCTAGCTAACATACGGGACCTCGAAGAATGGAATGACGAGTAAGAGAGAGATTATAAATCATTCGGTGTAAATTGGAGAATGGTTTCATCGTTTTCAGCCTTTTGATATTGACGCTTTAAGTAGCCGTGTGTGAGGCTTGACGGTATGTCTGTGTATATTTTCAATATTTTATTATATTTTCATCCTCTCCTTCTTAATAAAAACGCACGACATCTGAGAAGATCGTCTCACATTAATATGCTTACGACTTACGAACATATTAATGATTTTTGATTATCAAAAGAAGTAAAAAATTCCAGTTTTATATTATTCTTGTGTTTCTTTTCCTTATCTCGCGCCTAAATGCGAGCCGTTTGCTTTTTTTTTTTCGATTGCATTAAGTATTAAGTGGTGTTTTGTGTCTCATTCATGGGAATTGAAATTTAAATTCTCGCTTGCTCTGTTCGGGCGATATCAGGTTACTTGGTGTTTCACATTTTTTTCATTATTAATTTTCTTTGTATTCAGTTAACAAAAAATAAATACGAGGAGAATTAATGTTTTGTCTCTGTAAAATAATTAATTTCATTCAACTTCTACATCATTTTATATATATTATGAAGCTCCCATATTCCACTCGGGCTGCATCGTTACTATGTAAAACACGCTATACTTGTAACCTATCGCACCATGTAATGTAATGTTGAATGAATATTCATTGGAGAAAATTATATGAATAAATTTATTGATTTGTATATTTTTTTTGCAATCTTGTTTATATATTTATAAGGATAGCCATTAAGGAAATTGTAAGTGCTACTTGTAATCGTATTTATCAAAGAGCTAGTTATGATAACAAATTCTTGAAAATAATATACACAAAAGAAAATTTGCTTAAATAATTGTATGTAATTTTTCATGTTAGCAAGCTTTTGTCTGCTATTGCTGGCTATTAGCAGTCCAAATTATTGACTCGAGTAAGCTAAATTTACTTGTTATTTATGCAATTGAATGGTAATGTTACTGCAAAGTTATGAAGGTTGTTTATTTTGGTTTGGGGGGTATGATTAGGACTAATGGTTGTAGATTTTGTTAAGATTGTATTCAAGGGCTGATATTGATGAGGAAGAATGGTCAGATTGGAACTGCACGTGATCGACACATTATTTATAGTAAAATGGATCAAAATCCACTGTAACGATGACGTCAGGCAAACTTCACGTCGACCAATCATGTCCATAGTGAACACGGCATGATGACCGGGACAATCTGTAGCTATCTAACTGGGTTGCTAGATTGTTATGTGATTCCTGAGCGGCAAAGTGTGACAAACCGCATTTTTCGTCGTAAAAGTAGGTCCAAATCCGTCCTCACGGTGACTAAAGGACCATTTTACGTACTACTGCTTATGCAGTTATGTAGCGGTTCCACAGCAAACACGGTGGTCTGTTCGAACTTATGGATACTCCAATGTATTGAACAGTCCCAAAATATATAAGAATTAGTGAAGCTTGCACTAAGAAGTGCCAGAATTGCACCCAGTATGGGTTAGTAGCTTTAGCAGAGACTAGTTAGACCCCCCGAGAATACACCCCTAAGTTCAAATATTGATTAATCCTTCAATACCTCAAACATACATTTGTTCGATTTTGTTCCAAATCTCCTCAAACTCAAATAGAACATCACGATCTACATCCAGAACTAAAGTATGAATATATTCAGTCCAAGAACCCTCAACACACAATATTCATGTAAAAAACTTTCTATTTTATTACAACAGCTACACACAAAACAAAAAGTTCCAAAAAAATCACATTGAAAACAAACTTTTACGCACTCTGAATTCGTAAAGTCCTCCATCTCTTTTTGTTCCATATATAAACAGCTTCACATCTCCAAAAAAAAAAATAACCAATTTTTTGGGAAGCTTGGTCTAGTGACTAATGTACATTGCTGCCTGATAACATTTTTCTTATTTCCACCCAAGTGAAAATTAAACAATCTATTACGCTCTTTTGTCTATCTTGCCACTGCCTTCAGCATTTTTGAGTATTTTTTATTATATTTGACTTTTTAGTGCTTTAAAACTATATAACAATACTTTATGTGTTGAAACAATAGCTAGATTGAAATTAATTTTCGGTAGAAATATGGTAATAAATCGCTACGAAGATCATTAATTAAATCTCTTTGAAATAATCTCTAAAGTTGTGCCTTTTCTTCTTTTTTTCCTCGTGTGATTGCTAGTTTGTTTTTTATTGCTTACTGTCGAAGTTAAAGCTATGGTGTGTATAATGAAATTAAATTGATTCCGTCGGATTTGGTAGCACCTAACAAAAAAAATTGTTGAACGGTGTGAAAATTGGGCATTTTTTCAGTTCTTTAGTTCTTGTTCATTGAGAAACGAGAAGATTGTAAATACTAGATAGGACACATTCGGAAATAACATGCTGTTTTAATTCTCCTCTTTTGCTGTTGCTTATTGCTTATGATTCATTTAGTTTATGTTTTCGTTTTTATCACCCAAAAAGACACTATATCCTTCACAATTTTGGGCTAGAAAAACAATGGATGGTAAAATAGAGAGCTATGAATTCTTCGGAAGGGTGTGCTAATGGATATTTCATGTTTTGTAGCCAAAATGACAAAAATGTTATGTGGACAAATTGAGGGAAACATAATCATTTGCTGAAGAAGTTGGACTAGAAATTAACTTGATGAAAATGAAGCAAAATTTTTCGCATCAAAAATGTATTCAGTAACCAAAAAAACTTTTCGCATCAAAAGTGCAACAGTAACAAAACAGAAGCAAAATTTTTAGCACCAAAAGTTCATTCAGTAACAAAAAATGATGCAAAGTATTTCGCATCAAAAATTCATTCAGTAAAAAATGGATGCAAAATTATTCGCATCAAAAATTCATTCAATAAGAAAAAAGATGCAGAACTTTTTGCATCAAAAGTTCATTCAGTAACAAAAAAGATGCAAAATGTTTCGCACCAAAAAATCATTCAGTGAAAATAATGATGCAAAACATTTCGCTTCAAAATAACATTCAGAAATAAAAAAGATGCAAAACTCTTCACTTCAAAAGGACATTCAGTAACAAAAAAAGATGCAAAACTTTTCGCTTCAAAAGGACATACAGTAACAAAAAAGATGCTATTTTCTATCAAAAAGTTATTCAGTGAAAAAAATAGTGCAAAATGTTTCGTATCAAAAGAGCATTCAGTAACAAAAATAACGCAAAGGTTTTGCATCTAAAATTCATTCAGTAACAAAAAGTGATCCAAAATTTTTAACATCAAAAGTTAATTCAATGCAAAAAGATGCAAAACTTTTAGCATAAATAGTTCATTCAGTAAAAATTTATGCAGAATTTTTCGCATCAAAGTTCATTCAGTAACAAAATGATGCAGAATATTTTAGATTCTTAGTATGAATCTTCAATAACTTACAAATGTGTTCAGTAAAAAAAGCCTGAAAAAAAGTCAAAGAAGTCAATTCCAACTCTACAAAAAGTCCCCATTGGCACACTCTAATCCTTATCAAGTGGCCTATCTCTACACACTACATTAATAACATAATATAATTCAATTCATGGAAAAAAGTGTACGAGAGATAATCAGTCACAACATGTGTACCATTATTACCAAAAAAGCAGAGAAGAGTACTTCATACTAATATATCGCACTACTCCCCTAAATTCAATAAACGATGGCAATAAGATTAGTTATATATTTTTTTCCTCACTTCTTGTAAATTGTTGACGCCCGCTGTTGTGTGTATGTCACTTTATGTATATATCTCTTCTGTCTTTTTTTCGTAAAAATAAAAAGATTCTTGTACAATATGTGTTATAATCGTGATTATCAATTTCTTTAAATCAGAAGAGTAGGGCAATTTAACGAGTATAATATGTGTATATTTATTGTGAACGAGACATATTGCGAGAAGTATCCGCTCCGGTCATATGTTTGTCTTATTTTATATCATTCCCTTTTTTTGCTGTCGATGGGGTCTCTAAATCCACAAAAAATAACAGAAAAAGAATTCATTCAGGTATCAATGTAATATATATGTGTCATTTTTTGAGGATATACACCAAAGAAAAAAGGAAAGGAAAAAATAACAATTTGAGGAAAAATGTCATGTTTGGCATTGTCGCCTTTTGCGAGGAATCCTTACCAACACACACATATAGATTGGAACCCAAAAAAAATAAAGAGCGATAAAGTGCTAAAGTAAACATTTTTTTTTATTCTGTCTGAATTGATGCGGAAGGAACGGCAATTTCAAACATTAAATAGGATTGTTAAATTTATGTCTTTCATATTAGATTAAAGTTTTATATTTTATTATAACAATTCACAGATGTACATACGCACATAAGTATTTTTTTTTACGGGATGACATTCAAAAATTTATATAAAAAAAAAGAACCTTAAGAAACCATTCAATAAGGATTTGATTATTTATAGGTTCATGTCACTTCACGACATTATTTGCAGTTTTAAACATTTTTGTGATATCGCTCCATTTTTTATTGCATATAGTATAAATTTTCTGTTGTTTTTAGATACATTTGGTACATTTTAGAAAAAAAGGGGATGTTCAGTTATTACGTGACGCTCTTAAGGAGGGGGTTGGAACCTCTCAAGGGGTGTCAAACTATACAAAATGTTGATATGCGTCAAAAAATCTAAATGAATTTCCATAGAGAATTTGTGTAAGAAACTCCATAGTTATATGCTTGAAGGGTCCAGCCTTATGAACTAGAGGCACTATGATTAAGAACCTGCTGTACCACACCCTTTAGACCTACGGTTTATAGTGCGATCTTATCCAATTGCAAGCTCTGTACATTGCAAAGACTTGATGTACGTCATAAGACCTGATATACGTCATAAGACCTGATGTTCGTCATAAGACCTGATGTTCATCATAAACCTGATATACGTCATAAGATCTGATGTACGTCATAAGACGTGATGTAAGTCAGAAGACCTGATGTACGTCATAAGACCTGATGTAACCTTCAATGTATCTAGTTGCAATTCTTGTGTGCAAGATTTTTGTAAGGAAAGTCATCAAGATACTAGTATATCCTTGCATACCTAGCAGTGGACAATATGTGCCAAAGACCTCAAAACCACACCAAACACATGAACCGAGCTTCCTAACTAGAACGATGAAATGGAAAAAGAGATTCAAAAATTAGACATGATCTGGAATTGAACTCTATAGATAGTGGGGAAGGAAGAAGGCAGCTAGTTAAAAAGTCAAGTCCTGGCGTTACCCAACAACCGAACGACCCCCAAAAAGAACTTTTTTTTTTATTTTATTTTATTGCTTAATGCGATAAAAATGAAATAAAAAAAAAAGTTCTTTTTGGGGGGTCACGTTCAGCCCAGACAACGCCAGGACTTGACTTTAACTTGTAGCTGTATATCTATAGAGTTCAATTCCAGATCATCTGTTTTTGAATCTCTTTTTCCATTTCATCGTTCTAGTTAGAAGCTCGATTTCATCATTTCTTTTTATGACTGCCTGCTAGTATCTTGATGGCCTACAAAATCTTACACAAAGTGCAGCTAAGATGCAACCGAGGAGTACATCAAGGTCTGCCAACGTACATCAAATCTTCTGACTACATCACGTCTTGCAGTACATCAGATCTTATGACGCCTATATCCCGGTCATCAGGTCTTATGACGAACATCAGGTCTTATGACATATATCAACAACGTACATCAAGTGGGGCTGATCTAAAGCAGGTTCTTAATCATAGTGCCTCTGGATCGCAAGGCTGGACCCTTCAAACATATAACTATGGAGTTTCTCGTGGATAGATTTTGACGCATATCAACGTTTTGTATAGTTTGACGCCTTGGGGGATTTCCAACTTCCTCATAAAAACGTCGCAGCATGTGACATCCCCTTTTTTCTAAATGCTACCGTCTTATCTAAAAACAACAGAAAATTGCTATATGCAATAAAATAGACGATATCACAAAAATATTTAAAAACTAACAGAAGTAATAAATGTGAACATGAACATATAAATAATCAAACTTTATTAGTGGTTTCTATTCTTTTTTATATAAATTTTTGAATGTCATCCCGTAAAAAAAAAGGCTACTTGTAGTAAATATGTACATCTGTAGACTGTTATAATAAAATATAAAACTTTAATCTAATATGAAAGACATAAATTTAACAATCCCTATTTAATATTTTGAAATTGCCGTTCGCATCAATTCAGATAAAAATGTTTACTTCTTTTTATCCTTTTGGGTTAATCTATAGCATATTATTAATAGGCGATAACATGACATTTTTTCCTCAAATTGTTATTTTTTCCTTTCCTTTTTTTTTCTTTAGTATATATCACCAACGCATATATGGCAATAATTCTTTTCACCTGTTATTTTTGTAATACAAGACAACAAAAAGGGAATGATATAAATAAGACAAACATATGACAGACGTCCCTCTCATAATATGTCTCGTTCACAATAAATATACACATATTAGATTACTGATTTAAAAAAATTTGATAATCCTGACCATAGCACATATTATACAAAATCTTTTGTTTTTACGAAAAACAGAGAAGATATATACATAAAGTGACATACACACACAACAGCAAACGTCAACTAATTTACAAATGAGGGAAAAATATATAACTTATATAAACGTAGTATTTTAGGGAATAGTGCATTATATTAAAATTTATGAAATTGCTCTTCTCTGCTTTTTTGTACACATGTTGTGACGATTATCACCGTCGTACGCATAGTATGATTATATTATGTTATTAATGTAGTGTGTAGAATGACAAAGGATTAGAGTATGCCAATGGGCAAGTTGGAATTATTTTCTTTTATTTTTTTTTCGAGCTGCTAATTTTGGCCCAAGTTGTGAAGATTATACTAGAATCTAAAGTATTCTGCATCATTTACTGAAAATTCTGCATAAACCGGATGAACTATTTATGCTAAAAAGTTTAAGAAATCTTTTGCATTGAATTAACTTTGATGTTAAAAATTTTTGGATCACTTGTTGCTGAATGAATTTTAGATGCAAAATTGCTGCGTTTTGTTGCAGATAGAGCATTTTGCACTATTTTACTCAAATCTTTTTTTGATAGCATCTTTTTTACTGTATGTCCTTTTGGCGAAAGTTTTGCATCTTTTTTTTGTTGCAGATGTCACTTTTGAAATTCGAGGAACATGCTTATTTCGATATTTGGCGAAATGTTTTGCATCATTATTTTCACTGAATATTTTTGATTTATATGCATCTTTTTTGTTACTGAATGATTTTGATAAAAATTGCATCACCTTATTAGATGGAGATTTTTATTCATCCATTTTTTTTACTGAATGAATTTTGATGCGAATACTTTTGCATCATTTTTTGTTACTGAATAACTTTGGTGCTAAAATTTTGCTTCTGTTTTGATACTGTTGCACTTTGTGCGAAAAGAAAATTTTTAATTTTAGTGCATTTTGAGTGCGAAGATTTTGCTTCATTTTCATCAAAGTTATTTCCCCTTCTTCAGCAAATGATATATTTCCCTCAATTTGTCCGCATAACATTTTTCATTTTGTAAGCTACAAAAACATGAAATATCCATTAGCACACCCTTCCCGAAGAATTCATAGCTCTCTATTTTATCCATTGTTTTTCTAGCCAAAATTAGCGGAAAACAGGTGATAAAACGAAACATAAACTGAAATCATAACCCAATAAGCAACGTAAAGAGGAAATTCGCTTAGCATGTTATTTCAGATATCAATCTATCTAGTATTTACAATCTTCTCGTTTCTCAATGAACTTTAGAACTAAAGGGCGAAAAAAGTGCTGAATTTTCTCAACAATTTTTTTGTTAGGTGCCTACCAAATCCGACGAGTCAATTTTTAATTTCATTATACACACCATAACTATAACTTCGGCAATAAGCAATAAAAACAAACTAGCTGAGCACGAAGGAAAACAAACAGAAGATTATTTCAAAGTTTAATTAATGATCTTCGTAGCGGTGTACATATTTCTACCGAAAATTAATTTCAGTATCCCAACTATTGTTTCAACACATAAAATATTGTTATAAATAATTTTAAAGCACTAAAAAGTCAAATATAATAAAAAAAAAAATATAAAGTGCGAAATGGCAAAATAGACAAAACTGTAATCATTGTTTTAATTTTTCACTTAGTGAAATAAGAAAAGTGACCATCAGGCAATGTACGATAGTCACTAGACCAAGCTTCCCAAGTGGTTATTTTTTTGGAGATCTTGAAATGAACATATGGAACAAGGATGGAGAACTTTACGGAATTCAGAGTGCGCTCAAAGTTTATTTCAATGTGATTTTTGGAACTTTTTTTGTGTATTAGCTGTAATAAAATAGAAAGTTTGTGCATGAATATTGTGTGTTGAGGTTCTTGGAAGATACCTTCATTCTTCAGTTCTGGATGTAGATCGTGATATTCTATTTGAGAAATTTGGATCAAAAATCAGACAAATCTTTGTTTAGTATTGAAGGATTAATCAATATTTGAACTTGAAATTGCTATTCTTGAGTCTCTGCTAAAACTAGCCTTACTGGAATAAATTCTGGCACTTCTTGGGTGCAAACTTCACTAATTCTTATATATTTTGGGACTGTTCAATACATTGGAATTATCAAGTTCCACCGTATTTGCTATTAGGTATACATAGCTGCATAAACAATGGGCAACAAAATGTCCCTTTAGTATCACCGTGAATTTCTACGGCGAAAAATACGGTTTATCACACTTGCCGCTCAGAATCACATCTAGCAACTTGAACCAAATAGCTACAGGTCTGTCAGTCGCCTCATGCCGTATTCACTATGGACATGATTTATGACGTCATCGTTGCAGTGGATTTTGACCATTTCTGACAAAAAAGTTCAAAAAATGCGATTCAATCTGATATTCTTATATCAGCCCTTAGTAATCTTAACAAAATCTACAACCGGTAGTCTAATCCTTTTTAAACGCAAAATAAACAACCTTCATAACTACTTGTGAACATTACCATTCAATTGCATAAATAACTAAGTAAATTGCTTACTCGAGTCAATAATTTGGACTGCTAACTTTAATACCAGCAATAGCAGATAAAAGCACTAGCGAAAAATTACATACAGTAAGCAAATTTCTTTTTTGTGTATATTATTTTCAAGAATTTATCATAACTAACTCTTTGTCTGCTTACCATAATGTATCCTTATAAATATATAAACAAGATTGCAAAAAAATATACAAATCAACAAATTTATTCATATAATTTCTCAATAGACTATTCATTCAACATTACATTACATAGTGCAATAAAATTGCAAGTATAGCATTGTTTTATAGTAATATAAAGACTTCATATGCCTATATAAAATGATGTAAATGAATGAAATTAATTATTTCACAAATTCATATTAATTCTCCTCGTATTTATTTTTTGTGCTTGGATACAAAAATTAATAATGAAAAAATGAAACACACCAAGTAATATCGCCCGAACAGAACAGAAAAAATTTAATTCCGTAGATAGGGCCTAAAACACCACTTAATACTTAATGCAAATCGAAAAAAAAAAGCAAACAGCTCGCATTTAGGCGCGAGATAGGAAAAGAAACACAAGATAATATAAAACTGGAATTTTACTTCTTTTAATTAATCAAAAATCATTAATATGTTCGTAAATCATAAATATTATTATTGAGACGAATGTATCGTGCATTTTATTAAGAAGGGAAGGATGAAAATAATGTGAAATATACACAATACCGTCAAGCCTCACGCACGTACAAAACGTCAATATCAAGGCTGAAAATTGATAAAACCATTCTCAATTTGCCGAATGATTTATAATCTCTCTCTTACTCATCATTCTACATGTTAGCTAGCCTTTTTTTTTATTTTATTAAACTTTAACCGTTTCTTTTGTTCTTTCAATTCCCTCTCTAAAGAAAATAAAAAATGTGGTAAACTCGACGAAGCTCTTATCAGCAGAGTTTAATCGACATCCGCCCAAAATGTTTGCGTACAAATTTTATATAAAATATAATTCAATAATAGTGAATTGAACGCTGCTTAGGTAATTTTTCTTCACCCCAAACATTCTCTCTCCTTACCGTCCCAAACTTTTGCGAATGATATACTGTTTTAACTGATCTATAGTTTTTGTGGGAATGGGTGACGGAATTATTTAATGCCATGTTATTTAGTAGTTTGATAAGTAAATTAGTGCTGGAGCACAAGGAATTGTCTTAATTGCACAAAATCCACTGTTACTTTTTTGTTTACAATTTGATAAAGTTCAAATTTGGTACCTTCGTTTAGAAACTCAAATTTCCGTCAGTAAATTTGAATTTTCAAACTTTCAAAACTCAAAATTCAAATTATACAAAACCGTTAATTTGAAAATGTTCAAAATTTGAACCTTTTATTAAAAATTCAAAATTTTACAAAACCGTTTGAGGTCATATTTGAAAACTTCGCAACTTCATATTCAATGTTCAAAATCGTTGAAATTTTAATTTTTTCACTATTTTGAATTTCAAGCTTAAAAATTCAAATTTTTACAAAAACGATTTTTAAAAACTTGATAATCTTGTATGACAGAATTCAATAGGCGCCCAAGGCATCAATAGCAATTCCTCCACAACTACTTGATATTATTAACGGCCTGCTTAGCACACCAATAATTTAAATTTTTCATTGTTTTTATAAACTTTAAAAATAAAATAAAACAATGAAGAACCACGGTGAAAAATAATATAGACACTGGCTGACCCCTATGGCCTAAAATAAAGAAAAACATGAGACACAATATGCAATAGAAAACCAACAAAAAAAAAAAGAACAAAATAAAGTCTATTCTAAAAAAAAATTTTTTTTTGTTGTGATTTTCATTCATAAATTTTAAACTGAAAATTTTTAAGTCAATTCTCATTATATATTTTCCATGGTAAAAAGTTTCTTCAATATGGAAATAGACATTTCTTCTCTACTTTACTTGCTGACTTATATTTATCAATAAGAACATACAGAACAGAGATATGAATAAATTTTATATATATTGGATGAAAAATCTGTTTGTCAGATGTAATATGTACACTGTATATTTATGTAAAATTAATTTTGTTTTTTTGTTCCTTCTTTCGTTGTTTTCTTTAGGATATTACGCCGTAGATGTAATGGATTTGTAATAATAATGTTTTTTAAAGCTTCTTTTCTACTATTTTAAATTTTAAACAGATTAATTCATGTATTCACATTGTTATTTAAATAAGCATTGTGTTATCAGTTAATATATGTTAATTCATATATTATATCTGTTTTTCTGTTTTTTTTGTCCATTATTAATTAGCTGAGTTAGCTAATTAAATTTATTTTACTAAAAAAATGTTAAATATAATTTTACAAAATCTAAATATATTTGATATTTATTTAATGACGTGTTAATAGCACTTTTTAGATTTGTAAATTTTTAAAAATATCACAGGAAAATAAGAACTGCTTTGGGATAATTGATGAGTTAAGCGAATCTAATGAGATAAGGTTTTAAATTTATTCAAATCTGATTACCTGGATCAGATATTTACTTTAAAATTATTTTTTTAAGTAGCAGTGATGAAGAAACGCAGCAAATGTTGATTTTGAATTTCATCAACTGTCAAAAAATTTCAAATTTTGAATTTAGAATTTTAAAAAAGGCGAATTCAAATTTTTAATTTTCAATTGCAAAAACAAAATTCAAATTTGAGCTTCCAAAAACTATTCAGATTTTGATTTTCAACTGCCAAAAATTCTTGAGGTACCTTCAATGCCAAAAAATATTCGAAAACTTCATTTCCATCAGCAGAATAAAACTTCAAAATCCGTTAATCTACAATTTATTAATTACCCAAAAAACTGATTGACTACAAAAGAAATTAGAATACAATAAGCCGTTAAATATTCTAATCCGACAAAATATGAACATGAAAACAAACAAACCACTTGTCCCAATACTACACATTTCTCACCTAAAATTGGAAGAAAATATGATGAATCAAAGTGACATAATATAAATTATGTTATGCAGGATTCAAACAACACCAAAATGTCAAATAGAAAAGAATGAGAAGAAAAGAGTAGGTAATAAGGTTATTAAACAAGAAGAAGAGTCAACGCTGATAATAATCATATAAAGGAGCATATAGATGAACTTTTTTTGTATGTCATTGTCGTCGTACCTTAGATCATGAAATGA